>NC_134356.1:608654695-608657195 GCF_048569485.1 Anomaloglossus baeobatrachus | reverse complement strand
ACGCACATTTCTTGGGATTGGCTGTCAATCCGGCTGTTCGAAGCGCGTCCACCACCGCTTGTACCTGTTCCAAGTGGGTCTGCCAATCGGGGCTGTAAATAATGATGTCATCAAGGTACGCTGATGCATACGCCTGGTGGGGTTCCAGCACTAAGTCCATCAACCTCTGGAACGTGGCCGGAGCGCCATGTAACCCAAAAGGCAAGACAACATAGTGGAAGAGACCCTCCGGCGTAACAAAAGCGGTTTTCTCCTTGGCGGACTCCGTCAGTGGCACCTGCCAGTACCCCTTGGTCAGGTCGAGCGTGGTAAAATATCGCGCCTGTCCCAGCCTATCAATCAGCTCATCCACCCGGGGCATGGGGTAGAGATCGAACTTGGATATTTCGTTCAATCTCCGGAAGTCATTGCAGAACCTTAAGGAGCCATCGGGTTTTGGTATTAGGACAATGGGACTAGCCCATTCACTCCGGGATTTTTCGATGACCCCCAGGCGTAGCATTGTCTTCACTTCTTCTGATATGGCTTGTCTTCGAGCCTCCGGCACGCGGTATGACTTCAGGCGTACCTTCAGGTGGGGCTCGGTGACAATGTCATGTCGTATCAGACTGGTCCTACCCGGCAACTCGGAGAAGACATCGGGGTTCTGCTGAACCAGCCGTCTGGCCTCTCGCCTCTGTTGCTGGGTGAGGGCTTCTCCGATCCTTACTTCCGGTTCGTCCTCTCCGGAGGTCGCTGAAGCCGGGAGTGAACGACCCGAAGAGGAGGGAGATGGGGATAAATCAACCATCAGGCTTTCCCGTTCCTGCCACGGTTTTAATAGGTTGACATGGTATATTTGTTCAGGTTTCCGCCTACCGGGCTGCAATACTTTATAGTTGACCACCCCGACTTTTTCCTTTATCTCGTAGGGGCCTTGCCACTGAGCCAGGAATTTACTCTCCGCCGTGGGGATTAATACCAACACCCGATCCCCGGGTTTAAAGGTCCGCACGGTGGCTTGTCTATTATAGCGGCCGCTTTGCGCGGCCTGAGCCTCCTGTAAATGCTCCTTCACAATTGGCATGACCGCGCTTATGCGGTTCTGCATTCCTAAAATGTGTTCAATCACACTTTTATGGGGGGTGGGCTCTTGCTCCCATGTTTCCTTTGCCAGGTCCAACAATCCCCGGGGATGTCGCCCGTATAACAATTCAAAAGGCGAAAACCCCGTGGATGCCTGTGGCACCTCTCGGATGGCAAACATCAAATAGGGAAGCATCATATCCCAGTCCTTCCCGTCTTTGGAGATCACCCTTTTTAGCATGGTTTTCAGGGTTTTATTGAATCGTTCTACTAACCCATCCGTCTGAGGATGATACACAGACGTACGCAACTGCTTGATCTGGAGTAGCCGGCATAGTTCTTTGGTCACTTTAGACATGAATGGGGTCCCCTGATCCGTAAGGATCTCCTTGGGCAACCCCACCCGGCAGAACACAGAAAACAACTCCCGAGCTATAAGCTTCGCCGCAGTATGTCTGAGAGGTATCGCCTCTGGATACCGGGTGGCATAGTCAACGATCACTAGGATGTGTTGGTGCCCTCGAGCAGACTTTACGAGGGGCCCCACCAGATCCATCCCTATCCGTTCAAACGGGACTTCTATAATGGGTAACGGCACCAACGGACTGCGAAAGTGGACCAGTGGTGCGGTAAGCTGACACTCCGGGCAGGTTTCGCAGAACCGTTTTACCTCCCCAAAGACCCCGGGCCAATAGAACCTTTGCAATATTCGCTCCTGCGTTTTCTTGACCCCTAGGTGGCCACTCATCAGATGTTTATGAGCCAAGTCGAGGACCCGCCGGCGATACGGCTGGGGCACCACCAACTGCTCCACCCCCACGCCCCGTATTTCATCTACCCGGTAGAGTAAATCCTGTTTAAGAGCGAAATGGGGGTACCTTACCTGGGCACCGGGCAGCTGGGCCACCCCGTCAATTACTAACACCCTATTCCGGGCATGTATTAACGTAGGGTCCTGGAGTTGGGCTGTCCCAAACGCATCCGGGGATGCCTCCAAGTCCGGGATGGGCTCGACCGTCTCAGCCTCTCCTGCCAATACCTCTAGGGGCGACCTATCGGGTTCACATTCTGTCCCTATCATGGGGACCCCTACGGCAGGTGTCCCGGATTCAGGATTGTAGGGCTCAGGCCCCGGACTGACCAATATCGGAGGGGACCTAGGGGTTCCCTTCCATAAAGTCCAAAAATAGGGCAGATCCCGTCCTAGGATCACGTCATAAGGAAGAGTGTTAAGCAGTCCCACCTCATGTTGCACCTGACCGCAAGGTGCTGTGATGGTGACAATCCCCGTGGGATAGTCTCGGCGGTCCCCATGTATGCAAACCACCCCCACGGTACGTCCTGTGGCCTTTACTTTAGCCCTCAAGGTGGATCGCACAAGGGTCACTAAGCTTCCGGAATCCAACAATCCTGTAACCGGACATCCATTCACCTG